>NC_060188.1:16226013-16236013 GCF_021184085.1 Oncorhynchus gorbuscha | reverse complement strand
CTCTCTGTCTCTTTTCCTCTCTCTGTCTCTCTGTCTCTCTTTCTCTTTATCTTCCTCTCTCTGTGTCTCTTTCTCTCTCTCTGTGTCTCTTCCTCTCTCTGTCTCTCTATCTCTCTCTTCCTCTCTCTGTCTCTCTTCCTCTCTCTGTCTCTCTTCCTCTCTCTGTCTCTCTTCCTCTCTCTGTCTCTCTTCCTCTCTCTGTCTCTCTTCCTCTCTCTGTCTCTCTTCCTCTCTCTGTCTCTCTTCCTCTCTCTGTCTCTCTTCCTCTCTCTCTCTTTATCTTCCTCTCTCTGTCTCTCTTTCTCTCTCTCTCTGTCTCTCTTTCTCTCTCTCTTTGTCTCGCTTTCTCTTCCTCTCTCTGTCTCTCTTTCTCTCTCTCTTTGTCTCGCTTCCTCTCTCTGCCTCTCTTTCTCTTCCTCTCTCTTTCTCTTCCTCTCTCTGTCTCTCTTCCTCTCTCTGTCTCTCTTTCTCTTTATCTTCCTCTCTCTGTCTCTCTTTCTCTCTCTCTTTCTCTTCCTCTCTCTGTCTCTCTGTGTCTCTTCCTCTCTCCGTCTCTCTTTCTCTCTCTCTCTCTCTCTTCCTCTCTCTGTCTCTCTTTCTCTCTCTCTGTCTCTCTTCCTCTCTCTGTCTCTCTTTCTCTCTCTCTCTCTTCCTCTCTGTCTCTCTTCCTCTCTCTGTCTCTCTTTCTCTCTCTCTCTGTATCTCTTTCTCTCTCGTTGTCTCTCTTTTTCTCTCTTTCTCTTCCTCTCTCTGTCTCTCTTCCTCTTTCTGTCTCTGTCTCTCTTTCTCTTTATCTTCCTCTCTCTGTCTCTCTTTCTCTCTCTCTTTCTCTTCCTCTCTCTGTCTCTCTGTGTCTCTTCCTCTCTCTGTCTCTCTTTCTCTCTCTCTCTCTCTTGCTCACTCTGTCTCTCTTTCTCTCTCTCTTTGTCTCTCTTCCTCTCTCTGCCTCTTTCTCTCTCTCTCTCTTTTTCTTCCTCTCTCTTTCTCTCTCTTTGTCTCTCTTCCTCTCTCTGCCTCTCTTTCTCTCTCTTTCTCTTCCTCTCTCTTTCTCTCTCTTTCTCTTCCTCTCTCTTTCTCTTCCTCTCTCTTTCTCTCTCTTTCTCTTCCTCTCTCTTTCTCTCTCTTTCTCTCTCTCTGTCTCTCTTCCTCTCTCTCTCTCTCTTTCTCTTCCTCTCTCTGTCTCTTTTCCTCTCTCTGTCTCTCTGTCTCTCTTTCTCTTTATCTTCCTCTCTCTGTGTCTCTTTCTCTCTCTCTGTGTCTCTTCCTCTCTCTGTCTCTCTTTCTCTCTCTTCCTCTCTCTGTCTCTCTTCCTCTCTCTGTCTCTCTTCCTCTCTCTGTCTCTCTTCCTCTCTCTGTCTCTCTTCCTCTCTCTGTCTCTCTTCCTCTCTCTCTCTTTATCTTTCTCTCTCGTTGTCTCTCTTTCTCTCTCTCTCTGTCTCTCTTTCTCTCTCTCTCTGTCTCTCTTTCTCTCTCTCTTTGTCTCGCTTTCTCTTCCTCTCTCTCTCTCTCTCTCTTTCTCTCTCTCTTTGTCTCGCTTCCTCTCTCTGCCTCTCTTTCTCTTCCTCTCTCTTTCTCTTTCTCTCTCTGTCTCTCTTCCTCTCTCTGTCTCTCTTTCTCTTTATCTTCCTCTCTCTGTCTCTCTTTCTCTCTCTCTTTCTCTTCCTCTCTCTTTCTCTCTCTCTGTCTTCCTCTCTGTCTCTCTTTCTCTCTCTCTTTCTCTTCCTCTCTCTGTCTCTCTTCCTCTCTCTGTCTCTCTTCCTCTCTCTGTCTCTCTTCCTCTCTCTGTCTCTCTTTCTCTCTCTCTTTGTCTCTCTTCCTCTCTCTGCCTCTCTTTCTCTCTCTTTCTCTTCCTCTCTCTTTCTCTTCCTCTATCTGTCTCTCTCTCTGTGTCTTTCTCTCTCTCTGTCTCTCTTTCTGTCTCTTTCTCTCTCTGTCTCTCTCTCTGTCTCTTTCTCTGTGTCTCTCTTTCTCTCTGTGTCTCTCTTTCTCTCTCTCTTTCTCTCTCTGTCTCGTCCTCTCTCTTTCTCTCTTTCACATCTTCTTAAAGCTGAATTATTCACGCAGAAATATGAATCAGTCGTAGATGAAGAGAAAGATTAAACAGAGAGTTGCAGATGAAAACCAGGATTCCCCTGAGAAGGTGTTGGGTTAGGATTGTGCTTTTATACTGAGAGAGAGAGAGTCCAGGACTCTCCTGAGAAGGTGTTGGGTTAGGATTGTCCTTTTAAACCGAGAGGGGGAGTCCAGATTCCCCTGAGAAGGTGTTGGGTTAGGATTGTCCTTTTAAACCGAGAGGGGGAGTCCAGATTCCCCTGAGGTGTTGGGTTAGGATTGTCCTTTTAAACCGAGAGGGGGAGTCCAGATTCCCCTGAGGTGTTGGGTTAGGATTGTCCTTTTAAACCGAGAGGGGGAGTCCAGATTCCCCTGAGAAGGTGTTGGGTTAGGATTGTCCTTTTAAACCGAGAGGGGGAGTCCATTTGAGATCTGTGGGTTTCTTCAAATTCTCTCATGTTCTCTTTCTTTTTAGTGTTGAAGTGTTTGATGAATGTTTCCATATCATTGTGTTCTTCACCATCCGTCTGTCTGAAAGCAGCCGGCCTCGACAGTACATGTCTCTGCTCTGAGGCACCCCAGGAGGGTTGGTAAGTCTGTCTGAAAGCAGCAGGCCTCGACAGTACATGTCTCTGCTCTGAGGCACCCCAGGAGGGTTGGTAAGTCTGTTTTAAAGCAGCAGGCCTCGACAGTACATGTCTCTGCTCTGAGGAACCCCAGGAGGGTTAGTAAGTCTGTCTTAAAGCAGCAGGCCTCGACAGTACATGTCTCTGCTCTGAGGAACCCCAGGAGGGTTGGTAAGTCTGTCTTAAAGCAGCAGGCCTCGACAGTACATGTCTCTGCTCTGAGGAACCCCAGGAGGGTTAGTAAGTCTGTCTTAAAGCAGCAGGCCTCGACAGTACATGTCTCTGCTCTGAGGAACCCCAGGAGGGTTGGTAAGTCTGTCTTAAAGCAGCAGGCCTCGACAGTACATGTATGTCTCTGCTCTGAGGAACCCCAGGAGGGTTGGTAAGTCTGTCTTAAAGCAGCAGGCCTCGACAGTACATGTCTCTGCTCTGAGGAACCCCAGGAGGGTTGGTAAGTCTGTCTTAAAGCAGCAGGCCTCGACAGTACATGTCTCTGCTCTGAGGAACCCCAGGAGGGTTAGTAAGTCTGTCTTAAAGCAGCAGGCCTCGACAGTACATGTCTCTGCTCTGAGGAACCCCAGGAGGGTTGGTAAGTCTGTCTTAAAGCAGCAGGCCTCGACAGTACATGTCTCTGCTCTGAGGAACCCCAGGAGGGTTGGTAAGTCTGTCTTAAAGCAGCAGGCCTCGACAGTACATGTCTCTGCTCTGAGGAACCCCAGGAGGGTTGGTAAGTCTGTCTTAAAGCAGCAGGCCTCGACAGTACATGTCTCTGCTCTGAGGAACCCCAGGAGGGTTGGTAAGTCTGTTTTAAAGAAGCAGGCTTCCGTATCCTGGAAGGGGTTCTGTGTGTGTGTGTGTGTGTGTGTGTGTGTGTGTGTGTGTGTGTGTGTGTGTGTGTGTGTGTGTGTGTGTGTGTGTGTGTGTGTGTGTGTGTGTGTGTGTGTGTGTGTGTGTGTGTGTGTGTGTGTGTGTGTGTGTGTGTGTGTTGGCAGTGAGGGTGTAAGGTTCTGGAGAAGTGGCAACTCGTCAGGTTTTACATGCAGTAAAACTAATTCAACTAATTGTCTGGAAACAGACTGTAATATCAGGCTACTATTCATGGACTGGAATAAAGGCCTGGTCAATGATTATAGGGAGGCATGAGGGCCAGATGGTCAGGCTATCACCTCTCCAGTGTTGTGTTAATCATCCTCTCTCCAGTGTTGTAATAATCATCCTCTCTCCAGTGTTGTAATAATCATCCTCTCTCCAGTGTTAATCATCCTCTCTCCAGTGTTGTGTTAATCATCCTCTCTCCAGTGTTGTATTAATCATCCTCTCTCCAGTGTTAATCATCCTCTCTCCAGTGTTGTAATAATCATCCTCTCTCCAGTGTTGAAATAATCATCCTCTCTCCAGTGTTGTGTTAATCATCCTCTCTCCAGTGTTGTGTTAATCATCCTCTCTCCAGTGTTGTGTTAATCATCCTCTCTCCAGTGTTGTAATAATCATCCTCTCTCCAGTGTTGTAATAATCATCCTCTCTCCAGTGTTGTGTTAATCGTCCTCTCTCCAGTGTTGTGTTAATCATCCTCTCTCCAGTGTTGTGTTAATCATCCTCTCTCCAGTGTTGTGTTAATCATCCTCTCTCCAGTGTTGTAATAATCATCCTCTCTCCAGCGTTGTAATAATCATCCTCTCTCCAGTGTTGTAATAATCATCCTCTCTCCAGCGTTGTAATAATCATCCTCTCTCCAGTGTTGTAATAATCATCCTCTCTCCAGCGTTGTAATAATCATCCTCTCTCCAGTGTTGTGTTATTCATCCTCTCTCCAGTGTTGTAATAATCATCCTCCCTCCAGTGTTGTAATAATCATCCTCTCTCCAGTGTTAATCAGGAGATGAATCGTGACTCTGATAGTAATTACACAGACACCTCTCCCTGTTCTTTCTGAAGATGATGGGTCAGGTCGTACATCAACCAGGGTCTCTGGTTGTCAGTATGACTAATACTACTACTATTACTACTGCTACCAGGGTCTCTGGTTGTCAGTATGACTACTACTACTACTATTACTACTGCTACCAGGGTCTCTGGTTGTCAGTATGACTACTACTACTACTATTACTACTGCTACCAGGGTCTCTGGTTGTCAGTATGACTACTACTACTACTATTACTACTGCTACCAGGGTCTCTGGTTGTCAGTATGACTACTACTACTATTACTACTGCTACCAGGGTCTCTGGTTGTCAGTATGACTACTACTACTACTACTACTACTGCTACCAGGGTCTCTGGTTGTCAGTATGACTACTACTACTACTATTACTACTGCTACCAGGGTCTCTGGTTGTCAGTATGACTACTACTACTACTATTACTACTGCTACCAGGGTCTCTGGTTGTCAGTATGACTACTACTACTACTACTACTACTGCTACCAGGGTCTCTGGTTGTCAGTATGACTACTACTACTACTATTACTACTGCTACCAGGGTCTCTGGTTGTCAGTATGACTACTACTACTACTATTACTACTGCTACCAGGGTCTCTGGTTGTCAGTATGACTACTACTACTACTATTACTACTGCTACCAGGGTCTCTGGTTGTCAGTATGACTACTACTACTATTACTACTGCTACCAGGGTCTCTGGTTGTCAGTATGACTACTACTACTATTACTACTGCTACCAGGGTCTCTGGTTGTCAGTATGACTACTACTACTACTATTACTACTGCTACCAGGGTCTCTGGTTGTCAGTATGACTACTACTACTACTACTATTACTACTGCTACCAGGGTCTCTGGTTGTCAGTATGACTACTACTACTACTATTACTACTGCTACCAGGGTCTCTGGTTGTCAGTATGACTACTACTACTACTATTACTACTGCTACCAGGGTCTCTGGTTGTCAGTATGACTACTACTACTATTACTACTGCTACCAGGGTCTCTGGTTGTCAGTATGACTACTACTACTACTACTATTACTACTGCTACCAGGGTCTCTGGTTGTCAGTATGACTACTACTACTACTATTACTACTGCTACCAGGGTCTCTGGTTGTCAGTATGACTACTACTACTACTATTACTACTGCTACCAGGGTCTCTGGTTGTCAGTATGACTACTACTACTACTATTACTACTGCTACCAGGGTCTCTGGTTGTCAGTATGACTACTACTACTATTACTACTGCTACCAGGGTCTCTGGTTGTCAGTATGACTACTACTACTACTATTACTACTGCTACCAGGGTCTCTGGTTGTCAGTATGACTACTACTACTACTACTACTACTGCTACCAGGGTCTCTGGTTGTCAGTATGACTACTACTACTATTACTACTGCTACCAGGGTCTCTGGTTGTCAGTATGACTACTACTACTACTACTATTACTACTGCTACCAGGGTCTCTGGTTGTCAGTATGACTACTACTACTACTATTACTACTGCTACCAGGGTCTCTGGTTGTCAGTATGACTACTACTACTACTATTACTACTGCTACCAGGGTCTCTGGTTGTCAGTATGACTACTACTACTATTACTACTGCTACCAGGGTCTCTGGTTGTCAGTATGACTACTACTACTACTATTACTACTGCTACCAGTGTCTCTGGTTGTCAGTATGACTACTACTACTATTACTACTGCTACCAGGGTCTCTGGTTGTCAGTATGACTACTACTACTATTACTACTGCTACCAGGGTCTCTGGTTGTCAGTATGACTACTACTACTACTACTACTGCTACCAGGGTCTCTGGTTGTCAGTATGACTACTACTACTACTATTACTACTGCTACCAGGGTCTCTGGTTGTCAGTATGACTACTACTACTACTATTACTACTGCTACCAGGGTCTCTGGTTGTCAGTATGACTACTACTACTACTATTACTACTGCTACCAGGGTCTCTGGTTGTCAGTATGACTACTACTACTACTATTACTACTGCTACCAGGGTCTCTGGTTGTCAGTATGACTACTACTACTATTACTACTGCTACCAGGGTCTCTGGTTGTCAGTATGACTACTACTACTATTACTACTGCTACCAGGGTCTCTGGTTATGGCTACTACTACTACTATTACTACTGCTACCAGGGTCTCTGGTTATGACTACTACTACTACTACTATTACTACTGATACCAGGGTCTCTGGTTGTCAGTATGACTACTACTACTATTACTACTGCTACCAGGGTCTCTGGTTGTCAGTATGACTACTACTACTATTACTACTGCTACCAGGGTCTCTGGTTGTCAGTATGACTACTACTACTACTATTACTACTGCTACCAGGGTCTCTGGTTGTCAGTATGACTACTACTACTATTACTACTGCTACCAGGGTCTCTGGTTGTCAGTATGACTACTACTACTACTATTACTACTGCTACCAGGGTCTCTGGTTGTCAGTATGACTACTACTACTACTACTATTACTACTGCTACCAGGGTCTCTGGTTGTCAGTATGACTACTACTACTACTACTATTACTACTGCTACCAGGGTCTCTGGTTGTCAGTATGACTACTACTACTACTATTACTACTGCTACCAGGGTCTCTGGTTGTCAGTATGACTACTACTACTACTATTACTACTGCTACCAGGGTCTCTGGTTGTCAGTATGACTACTACTACTACTATTACTACTGCTACCAGGGTCTCTGGTTGTCAGTATGACTACTACTACTACTATACTACTGCTACCAGGGTCTCTGGTTGTCAGTATGACTACTACTACTACTATTACTACTGCTACCAGGGTCTCTGGTTGTCAGTATGACTACTACTACTACTACTACTACTGCTACCAGGGTCTCTGGTTGTCAGTATGACTACTACTACTACTACTATTACTACTGCTACCAGGGTCTCTGGTTGTCAGTATGACTACTACTACTACTACTATTACTACTGCTACCAGGGTCTCTGGTTGTCAGTATGACTACTACTACTACTATTACTACTGCTACCAGGGTCTCTGGTTGTCAGTATGACTACTACTACTACTACTATTACTACTGCTACCAGGGTCTCTGGTTGTCAGTATGACTACTACTACTACTACTATTACTACTGCTACCAGGGTCTCTGGTTGTCAGTATGACTACTACTACTACTACTATTACTACTGCTACCAGGGTCTCTGGTTGTCAGTATGACTACTACTACTACTATATTACTACTGCTACCAGGGTCTCTGGTTGTCAGTATGACTACTACTACTACTATTACTACTGCTACCAGGGTCTCTGGTTGTCAGTATGACTACTACTACTACTATTACTACTGCTACCAGGGTCTCTGGTTGTCAGTATGACTACTACTACTACTATTACTACTGCTACCAGGGTCTCTGGTTGTCAGTATGACTACTACTACTACTATTACTACTGCTACCAGGGTCTCTGGTTGTCGATATGACTACTACTACTACTATTACTACTGCTACCAGGGTCTCTGGTTGTCAGTATGACTACTACTACTACTACTACTACTGCTACCAGGGTCTCTGGTTGTCAGTATGACTACTACTACTACTACTATTACTACTGCTACCAGGGTCTCTGGTTGTCAGTATGACTACTACTACTACTATTACTACTGCTACCAGGGTCTCTGGTTGTCAGTATGACTACTACTACTACTACTATTACTACTGCTACCAGGGTCTCTGGTTGTCAGTATGACTACTACTACTATTACTACTGCTACCAGGGTCTCTGGTTGTCAGTATGACTACTACTACTACTACTATTACTACTGCTACCAGGGTCTCTGGTTGTCAGTATGACTACTACTACTACTATTACTACTGCTACCAGGGTCTCTGGTTGTCAGTATGACTACTACTACTACTATTACTACTGCTACCAGGGTCTCTGGTTGTCAGTATGACTACTACTACTACTATTACTACTGCTACCAGGGTCTCTGGTTGTCAGTATGACTACTACTACTATTACTACTGCTACCAGGGTCTCTGGTTGTCAGTATGACTACTACTACTACTATTACTACTGCTACCAGGGTCTCTGGTTGTCAGTATGACTACTACTACTACTACTACTACTGCTACCAGGGTCTCTGGTTGTCAGTATGACTACTACTACTATTACTACTGCTACCAGGGTCTCTGGTTGTCAGTATGACTACTACTACTACTACTACTGCTACCAGGGTCTCTGGTTGTCAGTATGACTACTACTATTACTACTGCTACCAGGGTCTCTGGTTGTCAGTATGACTACTACTACTACTACTATTACTACTGCTACCAGGGTCTCTGGTTATGACTACTACTACTATTACTACTGCTACCAGGGTCTCTGGTTGTCAGTATGACTACTACTACTACTATTACTACTGCTACCAGGGTCTCTGGTTGTCAGTATGACTACTACTACTACTATTACTACTGCTACCAGGGTCTCTGGTTGTCAGTATGACTACTACTACTACTACTATTACTACTGCTACCAGGGTCTCTGGTTGTCAGTATGACTACTACTACTACTATTACTACTGCTACCAGGGTCTCTGGTTGTCAGTATGACTACTACTACTACTATTACTACTGCTACCAGGGTCTCTGGTTGTCAGTATGACTACTACTACTACTATTACTACTGCTACCAGGGTCTCTGGTTGTCAGTATGACTACTACTACTATTACTACTGCTACCAGGGTCTCTGGTTGTCAGTATGACTACTACTACTACTATTACTACTGCTACCAGGGTCTCTGGTTGTCAGTATGACTACTACTACTACTACTACTACTGCTACCAGGGTCTCTGGTTGTCAGTATGACTACTACTACTATTACTACTGCTACCAGGGTCTCTGGTTGTCAGTATGACTACTACTACTACTACTATTACTACTGCTACCAGGGTCTCTGGTTGTCAGTATGACTACTACTACTATTACTACTGCTACCAGGGTCTCTGGTTGTCAGTATGACTACTACTACTACTACTACTGCTACCAGGGTCTCTGGTTGTCAGTATGACTACTACTATTACTACTGCTACCAGGGTCTCTGGTTGTCAGTATGACTACTACTACTACTACTATTACTACTGCTACCAGGGTCTCTGGTTATGACTACTACTACTATTACTATTACTACTGCTACCAGGGTCTCTGGTTGTCAGTATGACTACTACTACTACTACTATTACTACTGCTACCAGGGTCTCTGGTTGTCAGTATGACTACTACTACTACTATTACTACTGCTACCAGGGTCTCTGGTTGTCAGTATGACTACTACTACTACTATTACTACTGCTACC
>NC_060188.1:15190153-15205153 GCF_021184085.1 Oncorhynchus gorbuscha | reverse complement strand
GGAGATCCCCAGATTAGGATTGATCAGACTGGGGTATGTGGGCCATCCGCCTGGGAACACTGCCTGCGGCTCCGTCCGAGAACATATCGGACCTCAAGCGGATCAGAGCCGCTCCTCCCATCCTCTCTCTGTTCCCATGGAAGTGAGATTGCCAATGTCAGGGAGCCCCACTCCCTCCCCCGTCCTCCTGTCTCCCCCCAGCCTCTCACTACCACCACCACCACCACCACCACCACTACCACCACCACCTCCACATCAGAAATGTGACTGGCCTCAAACTGCTGACTTGCTCACAGTCCATTGAGTTTCCTCTCCTTATCAAATTACAGCCACCTCAATAACCCACTCGCTGCAGCATGCCGGAAGAAATAAGGTTTCTCCACCGCCCGCCCGCCCCTGGCACTGCTCTCCTTCTCCTTCTCCCGCTTTCTTTCTTTCTTTCGCATAAAAAAATAAAGAAAACGCAGACAGGGTTGGGGGGGAAGGTGCGTGTGTAGATTTGAGTGTGTGTGTGTGTGTGTGTGTGTGTGTGTGTGTGTGTGTGTGTGTGTGTGTGTGTGTGTGTGTGTGTGTGTGTGTGTGTGTGTGTGTGTGTGTGTGTGTGTGTGTGTGTGTGTGTGTGTGTGTGTGTGTGTGTGTGTGTGTTTGATGGCCCGTCGGCTGCACATTGCTGATTTGCAGACATGGGCCATTGTCCAGATGGTGGGCGCCTGCCTTCTAGGGGACGTTTTTACTTCCACCCCGACGACTGCTCAGTCACGGCAGCCTGCTGAGACCCCAGCATCCCCCTCGCCTAGCGCATAGCGCCCAGGGGCCAGTGTTGTCTGTCCTGGGTCACTGCCCCCTCTGTGCCACCAGTACCCAAACACCCCATACTAGACTGTACCTCTCTCCCTCCCAGTGTAGAGCCTCTCCCTGCCTTCTCCCTACAACAACAAGACATCACCTGGTATTTACAGTTCCTCCCATGTGATGAGAGCTTTGGGAGACCGTCGGAACGGACCATGCAAGGTCATCCGTCTCACTCTGGCTCGTTGTGCAGCGCAGAGTTGCAGTTATTACAAAGTCACAATGAAAAGACTCATCCTTTGGTCAGCTGTCTAACAGTCTGATGGATGTCATTTAACCTTCAATTGCAGCTGCTTCCGGCTTTAGACACCAGTAAATACACCACAGAGGAAAGTTGAAAATAAATTCCCATCATGCCCCAACTCCCATTTTCTCTTCTCTCTCCATGCCGGTGACACGTCACCTTCTAGGAGTTAAATGATTTATTTTTAACCTCAACAGCAATCATGTTTGCTTCTAATTGGCCCAGATGTATGTATGCAAATGAGGGTTGGGGCTACATTTACAGGAACCCGGTGCAGGGTCCCCTCTTCCTCGAATATGAATTAACATCAATATTTATCTTACTCCTATTATGTAATTTCCTCCACATTCACATGCTAATTGTTGCAATTAGCATTAAATAAGAGCCCCAGTTCAGAGGGAATAACCTGCTGGTGAGCACTTACACTGACGCAGTGAGTAGTCACCTGCGCTCACACACACACAGACACACAGAGAGGGGGAGAGGGGGAACGAGAGGAGTGGGGGAACGAGAGGAGAGGGGGAATGCGAGGAGAGGGGGAACGAGAGGAGAGGGGGAATGAGAGGAGAGGCGGAATGAGAGGAGAGGCGGGAGAGAGATCGAGCAAAAAGAGAAAGAGCAACAAAGAGTGATTTCTTTCTCCAGATAAAACTCTTAGAAGATTCAGATTGTACAGTTTACAGCTTCTGTTTGAGGGGCTCTCCGGTAAACAAAATCAAAAAGACAGGTACAGATAAAAAATAAACGTTGGACGTAAATCATTTGATGAACGCGCAAACAATGGCGTGTGCCGCGTGGAACATGAAAGCTTAACCGAGTGCCAGTGCCAGTTACCAGAGAGGCTGGCTTCGACATGCTCTTCCTTCCCCAAGTTTATTGGAGATGACGTGTGTGTGTCAGTGACAGTGAATGTCCATGTTGAGGGGGAGTAGATTAGATCAAGTCCCCTGTGAAACAGCATTGTCTGCTTCCATTGAGCATACTGTCTCGTTAAAGAAACAGGTATGTCTGGCCAATAAGCAGGTGTGCTGACATCAGAGGTGTGTTGGGAATACCGGAGCTGATTGTAAAAACCTATAGATTATTCTTCAAACACAAACCCTATTTGACTGACTTACAGGTATCACTGGGTATCCGTGGGTAAAGTCTTCCATGAAGATCAAGTGAGTGATGACTGCAATCTTCAGGTCCACTGGTTCTACATACAGTACCAGGCTTGGTGCTCAGTCCCCTATGGGATGTTCTGTCTTTGTGTGAACAGAATGGTAGTGGGAGCGAGAGTGTGAAGATGTGATTGAAGATGGAGCAGACCTCACTGGTTCCAGCCACTACTTCGCCAGCCCAAACAGGAGGCCAAAGCTTACCCAATAAAGGAGAGGAGCTCATTGGTTCCAGCCACTACTTCTCCAGCCCAAACAAGAGGCCAAAGCTTACCCAATAAAGGAGAGGAGCTCACTGGTTCCAGCCACTACTTCTCCAGCCCAAACAAGAGGCCAAAGCTTACCCAATAAAGGAGAGGAGCTCACTGGTTCCAGCCACTACTTCTCCAGCCCAAACAAGAGGCCAAAGCTTACCCAATAAAAAGGCTCACTGGTTCCAGCCACTACTTCTCCAGCCCAAACAAGAGGCCAAAGCAATAAAGGAGAGGAGCTCACTGGTTCCAGCCACTGCCAAAGTTAAAGGAGAGGAGCTCACTGGTTCCAGCCACTACTTCTCCAGCCCAAACAAGAGGCCAAAGCTTACCCAATAAAGGAGAGGAGCTCACTGGTTCCAGCCACTACTTCTCCAGCCCAAACAAGAGGCCAAAGCTTACCCAATAAAGGAGAGGAGCTCACTGGTTCCAGCCACTACTTCTCCAGCCCAAACAAGAGGCCAAAGCTTACCCAATAAAGGAGAGGAGCTCACTGGTTCCAGCCACTACTTCTCCAGCCCAAACAAGAGGCCAAAGCTTACCCAATAAAGGAGAGGAGCTCACTGGTTCCAGCCACTACTTCTCCAGCCCAAACAAGAGGCCAAAGCTTACCCAATAAAGGAGAGGAGCTCACTGGTTCCAGCCACTACTTCTCCAGCCCAAACAAGAGGCCAGCTCACTGGTTCCAGCCACTACTTCTCCAGCCCAAACAAGAGGCCAAAGCTTACCCAATAAAGGAGAGGAGCTCACTGGTTCCAGCCACTACTTTCCAGCCCAAACAAGACTACTAAAGGAGAGGAGCTCACTGGTTCCAGCCCAAACAAAAGAGGCCAAAGCTTACCCAATAAAGGAGAGGAGCTCACTGGTTCCAGCCACTACTTCTCCAGCCCAAACAAGAGGCCAAAGCTTACCCAATAAAGGAGAGGAGCTCACTGGTTCCAGCCACTACTTCTCCAGCCCAAACAAGAGGCCAAAGCTTACCCAATAAAGGAGAGGAGCTCACTGGTTCCAGCCACTACTTCTCCAGCCCAAACAAGAGGCCAAAGCTTACCCAATAAAGGAGAGGAGCTCACTGGTTCCAGCCACTACTTCTCCAGCCCAAACAAGAGGCCAAAGCTTACCCAATAAAGGAGAGGAGCTCACTGGTTCCAGCCACTACTTCTCCAGCCCAAACAAGAGGCCAAAGCTTACCCAATAAAGGAGAGGAGCTCACTACTTTAACTGAGTTGGGAAGTGCCACAACCCTGGAAACCCACTCAAACTCTCCTCATCGAATCACCCCACAATTTAGGGAAGTGAATTCAAGACCTTCATTGGAAAATGAAAACAGAGCGCTGGTGAATATAGCGTGTTCAAAACAACAGGGATAATTAAATAAATGAAAAAGTGAATAAATCATGTTTTCCCTATTCTACCACTCCTGGGCAATATCAATGTGTTTGAAATGCGAAGCTGCAATTTGCCAGCCAACATCACACAGTGAGTGTAGAATAATACATGTGAAACATCGACCAACATAACAGCAGCGGCCCTCAGCTAACTTACTCTATACTGTAACTTAGATTGTCTTTTTCCCTATATCGTGGTGGGCATAGCTCTCTGAGGGAAAAGCCCCTTCACACAAATCACACAGAAATATACATCTAAAATCCTGCAGCCTTTGATCTGCCTTCATACAGTATAATCAGAGGAGCCCATGACCTTTGCTGATACAGTAGTACAATACTTCACTACAACAAGGCCTTATGGGGGTTTCGTAGTACAGTTTCACACACAGCAGTGCATCAGCTTGATATAATGTAGTTTCCATCTCTTCATCTCTGCCTAATGGTACTGCCTGGACCCCCCAATAAAGAGCTTGAAACTTAATCTAGCACCAGTGGGAAAAAATGTATCGCAAAATCATCAGAAGCATTGTTTACAGACCAAAGGAACGTGAAAATAAATTCTCAAATGAGTGTTGCTGGTGCAGCTGTCTATAAATCCAGCAGAAGCTGGGCTGCTGTCTTAAAGTGGATGGAGGGAGCTAGGCTCTGAAGTGGAAGAGCAGGTGGAGATGGATACGGTGGCACACTGGCTGTCTTACGCACAGAAACCTCCCTCGTAAAGTATGTTGAGGAATGGAGAATTTATGAGGCACAGATATCTCACTGCCGGCCTATCATTTCCATGACACTGTCACCGTAATTCTCTCCAAAACTGGCCAAACCCATAGATAAAAATGGCCATCGCAGTCAGAGACGAAAGAGAGAGGAAAAAGGAGAAAAAGGAAGAGAGGAGAGAGTGAGAGAGAGAGGTTAGGGCTTGCCTTACCTATCTGAAGCACCTACTCTCTGACAGGTTGGAAATTACAGAAAGACACACAAGCTCCATAAACAAGCGGAGAGTTGTGAATACTAGAAAATGTCCTGTCTATTTTGCTTACAGTCAAGGAATGTGAGGAATTTTGGTCAATTGGAAGATGAGGCAAATTGCTGTTTGTACGGCATAAGAATTCTCCATCTATCCCCCACTACCAGCAACTCCTCGGCTTCACAATGTCTTTTACCTTTGTGTGTGTGTGTGTGTGTGTGTGTGTGTGTGTGTGTGTGTGTGTGTGTGTGTGTGTGTGTGTGTGTGTGTGTGTGTGTGTGTGTGTGTGTGTGTGTGTGTGTGTGTGTGTGTGTGTGTGTGTGTGTGTGTGTGTGTGTGTGTGTGTGTGTGTGTGTGTGTGTGTGTTACAGAGGAGATTTGGGGTGTTTTTAGAGCCCTATCATAGAGTAGGTGGAGTACACTAGAGTGTATTAGAAAGGGCAGTGCTGCCCTGCGAGATTGGATTCTCACCCATGAAATGTAAGCACACAGAAAACTCTCTGCAGCAACAACCTCCAATTTACGCAGCAATTTTCCACTCGCTCTCGACAGAGCTAAATCACATTTGTCTCCCTCACATTGATACCACTCTGCCCTAAAATTTCATTCACATTCAGTTAATTAGCACTTCCTCTCCAAGCACCAGAAAGAGCAATCATTGGAAAAAATGAGCAGAGTAATTTATTACAGTTTATTACAGTTCATTGAGGGAGCCAGAATGCCAAGGATATCAGACTGATTACTCACGTTAGCACTGATAGTGGTCTGCCTGACAAAACAAAGTTATTTACAATACAAAAACAGTTGGCTTGGTAAATTAGGCCTTTCTCCGCATGACAATATCTCCTCTGACTGCGCTGCTTCAACGTTTTCTTGGTGAAAGTGGTGTCTTTCAGCCTTTACGACCCTCTTTGAAAACATTAATTACTACTCATTACTTGCTATTGCTAAATGCTAACAATGTGGAGTTACAATTCTGATTCATTAAATTAGAAGCAAAGGTCTGAACAGTGGTGAGAAATTGAAAATATCTGCTTGTTCAGAGAGAGTGACTCCATAGTAGCTCATCTCTCCCAACATGAATAGCAGAAAGTGTAGAGTAGCCGTGAGGGAGATGACAGCTGGTACTGACCCCACCTCCAACAGTCCCCCTGGAGACATGCAGCACATGATCACTCCTATATTCTCCCAAGGACATGCTGTACTAATATGGGACTCAGACTCTCTCACTCACACACTGATTTACATTCATCTGAATCGCATATGAACACACACATGGGTGCATTTATCCATGCATAAATGCATGCGCAAAAAAACCTATAGAGCATATGCACGTAGGCCTATACACACACACACACACACACACACACACACACACACACACACACACACACACACACACACACACACACACACACACACACACACACACACACACACACACACACACACACACACACACACACACACACACACACACATACACACGCACACACGGCACGTGGAGGCAGTAATTTGTAAGTTCCATTTTTTAAGGCACCACAGCAGTGGTCCTGTGGGACCTAATAAAACCTCCTAAGCACATGGGGAGGAACCCCGAGGCGATGCTCTTTCCCACACAGCTCACCTTGATAGATGATTGGAGAGAAACACAGAGGCGTGCTCCACTAACAAACTGCTGCAAGACAAAACAACCAGATTTAGGCTCTCAACGAAATGGAGACAGACAGGGTAGGAGGCCACTGATTTGGGGGAAATTACACAATCTTCTTCACACCTCTTGAGGTGATTATCCAACTAGTGGTGAGTAATGAACCTCATTCCTGTTCAGTTGCCCGCCAGGAAAGAAGAAGAGTGTGAGCGTTTGTTTTGTCTATTCAACACATAGGAGGAAGGTGTATAACGGCCCACTTGTTGTTCTAATAACCATCTGACGGTGATTTGTTCGGTATGTGAGTGTTGACAGGAGAGGCAGAGATGTGATGAGAATTAAAGGTATTACTTCATATTAACTTTAGGCTTTAAAAAAATAACGTGGCGTAACTGACAATTCAGTCCCACCTCTGAAAAATAAAAAAAATGACAATAAAAGGGCTCATTTGATTTGAAGAAACAAAAGCAATTATAAATGTGCCTGCTAGAGGTCATCTATGTGGTATGTGCCGGGTGGCACACTCCTCCCCCTCACTTTCATTTCCAAATACCTTTGGACTTTTTCACAGAGAACTTAAAATCAATTTCAAGCCCCATTTATTTTTATACACCAGAACATGTTGAACCACAACAGTATAGTTCAAATATTGATGTTCTTTAGAGGATGACCCCTGGTGCCTTTTAATGGTAATATATACAGTTACCGGCTTCCAAATGAGAAGCTAGCCACGGCAATATTGCAAGTCGAGGCAGAAATAAATCTAAAAAAATCACTGAGAACTACTAAAAAGTGTCTCTGATATGATAAATGATTTCCTCAAGCAGCAGTCACACTGGTGCTGATAATGACCTTTTGAAAAACAAAATTTCAGTGTTTACCTAGAGAACTATTTTTCACGAGCCCCGTCTAACTGACAGAGGAAAAACAGCTTGGCCGGAAGGGAAGGAGCACGAGGAGGAACGGAGAAACCGGTAATAATGCTTTGCTGTTCACCACTGCCATTGAGCAGGGTGGTGATAAAAAGGTGGTGGCTTTAATAGCAGGTGATGGCTGTTTCACTTCTATGGTCACTCTGTTAACTCAGCACACAAGATATTATGTCTCATTTGTGAGGATCCAGCTGAGAGGAGGAGGCTTGAAGGACAGAATGAGAGTGACTCTACATTATAAACATAATAATCACAGCTGGCTAAGTTACCGCAGTAAAGAAATAATTGGAGTCAAGCTGCTCGGGCTGCTTAAGCATTTTACTGAGCCATTCAGAGAAACAGAAAACCTCAGGATAGATTATATTTCCGTAAAAACAGTCACCCATACCAACATAGTTCTAATGGATTTTCACAGTGGGGTTATCATCCTCCCTGTTTTATCCCTGTGTGTGTGTGTGTGTGTGTGTGTGTGTGTGTGTGTGTGTGTGTGTGTGTGTGTGTGTGTGTGTGTGTGTGTGTGTGTGTGTGTGTGTGTGTGTGTGTGTGTGTGTGTGTGTGTGTGTGTGTGTGTGTGTGTGTGTGTGTGTGTGTGTGTGTGTGTGTGTGTGTGTGTGTGTGTGTGTGTGTGTGTGTGTGTGTGTGTGTGTGTGTGTGTGTGTGTGTGTGTGTGTGTGTGTGTGTGTGTGTGTGTGTGTGTGTGTGTGTGTGTGTGTGTGTGTGTGTGTGTGTGTGTGTGTGTGTGTGTGTGTGTGTGTGAGGAGAGGGAGATAGAGAGAGCTCCCGCAGTGTAAAGACAAGGAGGCATTGTGTCGCGTCTCTCGTCTCGTTCCCCTCTCGCTGCCCCCTCAGCCTGCTCCGCTCGCGGTCTCTCTTTAGCTAAAGGAGTGCTCAAGCGGACGTAATGGTGGCGATTGCAAAACCAAGCGAATACTCTTGAGCTGTATTAAATCTCTGCATAGAGAATGAGGCCACTGAGATACAGGGTTGACAACACTCACGTTCACTTCCCTTTTGGATCACAGGCTGCTACTATAATAGTCCTATGATAATAGTTGTAAAATGCACATGGTGGCATGTATTGGTGTCGCTCCCAATAAAACATTAAAATACTGCATTATACTTTCTTTAAAAGAGGAGAAAAATGATTCCAGGATCTGGGATCAGTTTTCCTGAGACAGTAAATATTTGACATGAATAGTGATTAAATGAATTATATATTTTTTTTATTTCAACCTTTATTTAACCAGGTAGGCTAGTTTGCAACTGCGACCTGGCCAAGATAAAGCGTAGCAATTCGACACATACAACAACACAGAGTTACACATGGAGTAAACAAAACATACAGTCAATAATACAGTAGAACAAAAGAAAACAAAAAGTCTATATACAGTGAGTGCAAATGATGTGTCATGCTATAAAAAAATCTGGATGAATACTGGAGAGTGAAGATATCCACAACAGCACTTTGTTTTCATAAGCGCTGTGCATGCTAATCACATGACACTGTAGGCTATGCATATAGAAAGCTTGGTCAACTCCAGGCTAATGGGTACCATTAATGACTGGAGATGTTTAGCATTATCGGCTAAATGTAAATATAAATGTATTAATGCACTGCACCCCACTCTAATGTTAAGTACGCATTCTCCTGTGAAACATTGTGAATCAACACAAATCCCCCCCCCCCAAAGAGACAGAACCCTTAAACTCCCACAATACGGCTTCATGTGTAAATCTATTGAACTGTTTGTGACATTCTTCTTTGTGGAGGAAATGTAATTTGGTTCCATTTACAGCGGTCTAACAGAGTAAGTCGGTAGGTAGCCTTAAGAGAACTACTAGTCACAGGGAGGGAGTGTGGCGTGACTCGCATCCCCTCTGAAGAACTAGGCAGCCCCCACTCTGCTCAGCTCACACACCAAATGACATTTCAACATAAACGACTGAGCTGTGATTTACAATTCTCCTCCAGAGCGGCGAGGAAAAGTGAGAAAACATTTCAATCAGTCCCCTCCGCTTTTGTTCTGCTGTTATGAATTTGCTGTTTAAGGGACAAAACAGCTGAATGGCAGATAGAGAGAGAGAGAGAGAGAGAGAGAGAGAGAGAGAGAGAGAGAGAGAGAGAGAGAGAGAGAGAGAGAGAGAGAGAGAGAGAGAGAGAGAGAGAGAGAGAGAGAGAGAGAGAGAGCGAGCAAGAGAGAGAGAGAGAGAGAGAGAGAGAGAGAGAGAGAGAGAGAGAGAGAGAGAGAGAGAGAGAGAGAGAGAGAGAGAGAGAGAGAGAGAGAGAGAGAGAGAGAGAGAGAGAGAGAGAGAGAGAGAGAGAGAGAGAGAGAGAGAGAGAGAGAGAGAGGGCCTCCATAGAAATAATCTTAGGCAAAATACACAATGAAACTTATTCTCTGCCAATGAAATAGGGTTTGAAGTTTTTGAATCGAGTTTGATTGAATCAAAGTGAATTGCGTTGCATCAAATTGACCGCATTAAGGCGTCAAGCTCAGCTTTCTTGGTGACGAAATTAAATGATTTAAAATGCTATGAATGCATTTCGAATTTATGAAACAGAAGATGGAAATATAAAATAACTTGTCAATGGATATAAAAAAAGTTGAAAGGTGTCGTAAACAGTCCTTCCTTTCTCCAGGCCCTCTCGTATCTTCAAAGAATACCGGGTCCAGCTTTAACAGGAACCATTTAACCATAAAAGCCATGTACATTACATTACATTTACATTTAAGTCATTTAGCAGACGCTCTTATCACTGAGGGTCTCATTCAGCTTTGCGCAAAAAGAGACAACCATTCTCAGTTAACCTTTCCCCATGAGGTCAGTGGAGGGGGAGAAGCCATCCCTCCTGCCTCCTCCACACTCTCATTCCAAAGCCCAAAGAGGCTGTGGCTCATTTCTCAAACCCATCTCCCATGCACCCACACAGCCCATGTAGGAACAGAAATCTATTGGCCCCCAGTTTCAGACATCGTCTCCATTTACAGCTGTCAATAGTACAGCTTGGCCTACAATAATTATCCCCTAGAAAGGCCCTGTCTCTTCACTGCTAGAATTAGCCCTGTCCCTGGAGACCTGGAACCTGAATCTCCCATATACTGCCCCCCCCGGGCAAAACAGCCTCTCACTGGGGAGGCGGTGGAGGATGAAGGCCTGAACCGAGAGGGAGGGATACAGGGATGCAAAGATAGATAAAGTGGTGTATTCCCAGTTCTCTCCACATCCCTTCCTCCCCGGCCTCTGTCTTCCCTCCACTCCCGGCTGTGTAGAAGGGATCACAGTGTTGACGCAGGCAGGAGTCGGTTACACTGAGAGAAGAGAGATCAGTGGCCCGCTGCTGTGGAGGAGGACACAGACCTCCCCTGGGCTGCCTGCCTGGTACACCACTGACAGAGGAACAGGTGAAACCAGACGATCCCTGCCCATCTACACTCGCATGAAAGCTCCCTTTAAAGGTTGACTAACCATTTAAGATGCTATTCAAAAAACGGGTGAGGGAAAATGAATAACGCAAAACACCCACAGAAACAATCAATAGATATGACAATAAGGGTCAATATCAACACAGCAGAATGTAATGATACAAAATTACAATTACAAATCAAGGAAAGCAATTTGAGAAATGTGAGATCTCCAGATATGGTAGCAGGCTCAAACAGAGGGACATGTAAGACATGCCTTAAGAAACTCCCTCTTTTTAATTGAACTGCTTCCTACTTAGATAATATAGCTGCATTTACGACCACAGCCAGATGCCCACCCAAAGCCTGCTAAATAGACAATCCACGGGATACAAACTGAGGCCCAGCCACAACTAAATACTGTGGGTTTACGTATCCCACCCCAACATGTGTATCAGAAATATATTTCTACTTTCATATACAGCAGTGGAGTAAACACCCGTACTGTAATTCATCAGTGCTGTCAATATCAGACACCATAAGTCATGGAATATCCTACTGTTAAGTCCTGCTCGACGGAGGAAAAAGATAACATCATCTCCGCAGACAGACAGGCAGCTTTTCACATGTAGTAGAGAGTCCCAAAATACCCTCTGAGTTACAGCAGCGAGAGGTAGCATGATACTGCCATTTTGTAATCAGAATAGCCGCATTTCTCTCATTACACCACGGGGAGTCTCTTCTTGTGTAAATGAAAACAAACATTTAGCCAGGATTCATAAACACAACAACCCACTACAAAGAGCATCAAAGCCGCCTGCCGTGGTACAACAACACAGTGAAATTGCCACAACGTAAAACAGGAAAAAGTATTGGTTCAGTAATCTTTTATGTAATAAAACTCTGTACGCCTGTGATATCATACAGCATCATGTTCCAACATAATACCCAGAGCACTCAGTCATTTTAATGCGGTCTCCCCTTTTTTGAATTCAAACAAAGTGCTAGGGAAAAGGCTTTCACCTCAATCTATTCTCCTTATAGTCTCTGTGTGCCTCTTCCCTCACACAGGCGGCTGGTGCGTCTGGGCCGAGGTGCGGGGAGAAAGAGAGGTGCGTCTGGGCCGAGGTGCGGGGAGAAAGAGAGGTGCGTCTGGGTCGAGGTGCGGGGAGAAAGAGAGGTGCGTCTGGGCCGAGGTGCGGGGAGAAAGAGAGGTGCGTCTGGGCCGAGGTGCGGGGAGAAAGAGAGGTGCGTCTGGGCCGAGGTGCGGGGAGAAAGAGAGGTGCGTCTGGGCCGAGGTGCGGGGAGAAAGAGAGGTGCGTCTGGGTCGAGGTGCGGGGAGAAAGAGAGGTGCGTCTGGGCCGAGGTGCGGGGAGAAAGAGAGGTGCGTTCGGTGCCGAGGTGCGGGGAGAAAGAGAGGTGCGTCTGGGTCGAGGTGCGGGGAGAAAGAGAGGTGCGTCTGGGCCGAGGTGCGGGGAGAAAGAGAGGTGCGTCTGGGCCGAGGTGCGGGGAGAAAGAGAGGTGCGTCTGGGCCGAGGTGCGGGGAGAAAGAGAGGTGCGTCTGGGTCGAGGTGCGGGGAGAAAGAGAGGTGCGTCTGGGCCGAGGTGTGGGGAGAAAGAGAGGTGCGTCTGGGCCGAGGTGTGGGGAGAAAGAGAGGTGCGTCTGGGCCGAGGTGCGGGGAGAAAGAGAGGTGCGTCTGGGCCGAGGTGTGGGGAGAAAGAGAGGTGCGTCTGGGCCGAGGTGTGGGGAGAAAGAGAGGTGCGTCTGGGCCGAGGTGTGGGGAGAAAGAGAGGTGCGTCTGGGCCGAGGTGTGGGGAGAAAGAGAGGTGCGTCTGGGCCGAGGTGTGGGGAGAAAGAGAGGTGCGTCTGGGCCGAGGTGTGGGGAGAAAGAGAGGTGCGTCTGGGCCGAGGTGTGGGGAGAAAGAGAGGTGCAGAGGATGCAGTGACCCGCTACTGTCTGAAAAGGAGCGATGGCCACGATACAAAAGAGGGGTCAGCACAGAGAAAGGGGGAGAGGAGAGGGCTAGGGTCATTTCCCAAATAA
Source organism: Oncorhynchus gorbuscha (assembly GCF_021184085.1). Classification (NCBI taxonomy): domain Eukaryota; kingdom Metazoa; phylum Chordata; class Actinopteri; order Salmoniformes; family Salmonidae; genus Oncorhynchus; species Oncorhynchus gorbuscha. Next base: position 15,192,265 of record NC_060188.1, on the reverse strand, counting down.
CACTACAGGAGTAGGATAGGTCCGGTGGGCCCCCATAACAAGGGAATGTGAATCATTGATTCATGTAAAATGCTTTGATATTTTGTGAAAACATCCTTTTTGAATTTTCTATGAATTCTGAGGTGTTCCTCCACTTAATAAGGACATGGATTGAACAGAGCAAAACATGTATTTGCCCCATATGTGACATACAATAAGTAATATATGATCTTTACTAGAGTCAGCCACAAATCATATGAATAGATACAGTACAGTAATCTTGTGTTTCAGAAAATAATGTTGTCTCTGTAGACCAGCCTCTCTATTTCCATAAGTCAGTGACATCAGAGGGAAAGTTGAAGAAATTCCCAATTGTCATACATATCACCCTCTGTTTCATACACAAATATAGACCCCAACCCCCATACACACACACGCACGCACGCACGCACGCACGCACGCACGCACGCACGCACGCACGCACGCACACACACACACACACACACACACACACACACACACACACACACACACACACACACACACACACATTCCTGAGGCCATGAATAAAATCAGTATTTCCTTGGGGAATCCTAGCCCTGGCTTCTCCACATGAAGTGTGTGCTAGCGGCACCTGGTCGTCCACATGCCTGTCCCCCTCTGATGGCCTAGCCGTCGGGGTGTGCCTGCGCTGGACAGATGGGTAGGAGGGGAGAGGGGCCATTACCCTGATGGGGAGCAGGATTTAAAAGGGGAAGCAGGAGGCTCCATCCTGCCAGCCTTACCATTATTTGCTTCAATCACTGCAGTAACACATTGTTTACTGCAACACATGCTAGTGGTAGTAAAAACACAATTGAACAGGCGACCCCCCCCCATCCCCCCGCTGAATTAAAATGTTTTGAATAATTCAAGAGATGCATATGGGCCCACTCTTAACAGTCACCTTGTTGGGTAGTTGTTTTCCTCTGCAGAGTGAATCTTAAGATTTCACAAAGCAAGAGGGACCAGTGACAAGGAATCAATTAAAACCAAAAATCGAAGCTTCATATAATTACTCAAACAAATATCAATGTAGATGATCATGACAGAAAAGTGAAAGAGTTGCTCAATGTCCCCCTCTCACAAAATGCACATAAGTGACTGAGTGTAATTTGTTTTACCTGAATTTCTCAGTGAAAAGTGTTGATACACAATGGAAAGTGACAGGACAGTATGACCATAGAATGAGCAGTAAAATATGCAGTGTTGCAATCACAGCAAAATGAGTCATGAAGCCGAGATCTAAACAAACATGTCGTAACCCAGTCCCACGTCACTAATTCATGAATTCCCTCGTTCAAAACTGTACGGGGTGGATTAGAGGAAAATAAAAGGAGGAAATAAAGGCTGAAAGGGGGGAAATAAAGGAGATGAACCCCCCCTGTCTGTGTTGGAAGGGTCAGGGTCGGGGTTGGGGAAGTACTCAGGGAAACACAATGATATCACGTGCTGACGGAGGAATGAAAGAGACGGAGCGAGAGAGAGAGGGAGGGAGAGGATGGAGATAGAGAGACTTACCTGGTGTAGGTAGAGGAAGGCAGGGGGACAGTGGAGGGAGTGAGGTAGCATCCCGGAGCCAGAGAGAAGCAGACAGCCTGAGTTGGCCATGGAGCTCAGCGTGTGGTAACGGGATGCTTTGCGCATTTAGCAGGAAGATCCTTCGCTCTCTTTCCTCGCTACTCTGTCTCTTGCTCTCTCTTGCTCGCTCTCTTGTTCCCACTCACTCTCTCTACTCTCTCTCTCCTTCTGGCACAGAGTACCACTCTCTTTTTTCTCTCTCCTGCCCTGGTCTTCCTTCTCTCTTGTTGTGGTCTTTTATTCCCTCCGGAAAATTTCTCTTTCTGCTTTTGTGTGTCTATTGCAGTAGGTAACCACGGTAGCCAGCCGCACACTGACAATGTGCATGTGCCACCTCTCTCTCTCTCTCTCTCTCTCGCTCTCCTTCCCTATCTCTCTCTCTCGCTCTCCTTCCCTATCTCTCTCTCTCGCTCTCCTTCCCTATCTCTCTCTCTCGCTCTCCTTCCCTATCTCTCTCTCTCGCTCTCCTTCCCTATCTCTCTCTCGCTCTCCTTCCCTATCTCTCTCTCTCGC